>NC_141075.1:28748573-28751073 GCF_041138505.1 Cibotium barometz | reverse complement strand
TGGGGGGGGGTGGTGGTGGTGGTGGTGGTGGTGGGGTGGCGGCGGGGGATGATGGCACCGGGGGCGCCGAAGGTTGCACCACCAGTTCATAGCTATGTTTGTTTTCTTCATTTGCCTCTGTTGGTGACCCAACAACATAACTACTCTCCTCCTCATCCTTTGCTTGGCTCCCCATTCTCTCTCTCTCTCTCTCTCTCTCTCTCTCCTTGTTTCTAGACGCATCTTTAAAAGACAAAACTAAGGAGATACAATCATGGCAAAACTAAGGAGATACAATCATGGCAAATGGCAATATTTTTTATTGAGTATCACAAGGTAAAGAGATGATGATATCAAGAAAATAATATGACTTCCAAGGATATACTCGTCCTCTCAAATAAAGAAGAACTAAGGCTAATCAAGCCACCAAAGGGAGCCCTTTCTTCAACCATAGCACTAAAAAAGAGGCTTATCCTTTACTTTCTTGCATAGGGTAAGTAACCAAGTTCTTTCAAAAGCCTCACTCATGCCGGATCAACCCTCACCGTTGTGTACCTTCTTGACACAATTGGCCTCTCTAAAGGACTAACCCAAGTAACACCCTTGGTACTAACACTCCTAACCTTGTAGAATCTGACATGCAGGTACTTACACCATATGTTCACACCACACACTCTCCACTTTTCCAAATATCTTGTCACACTCAACTTTACCATGAAGTCTTTCACCCACATAATTTAGCATTATATCACATATGCAAATATGTCTCTCAACACTCCCCCTCAATGCTAAATTAGGAGAATGCTCTCAAATGCACCTAGTTACCCCTAGACTAGTCGTGCATGTGTTATACAAGTCTAGAATCTCTAGACTTCATTTGAGCACCAAATTATGTGCCCATTCTCGTGCGAGCATCATCGCTCTCACCCATGTTTTGAATGCCAATGTTTAAACACAAACACATGCAGATACTTTTCGTTTTGAGCTCCCAATGCTTGGACAAAGAACACTCATAAATCTCATATGCATAGTCATGCAATTCATGTATATAATGAGATATGTGATAGTGGTTGTGTTTTTTATCATGTGAATGAAAGCTTACTAGACAGATATAATGAGGGTTAAACTTAAGTATTTCAACCCCTATCGTATCCTAAGAAAACACAACCATTGTCGCTCTCTTAAAAGTGTGATTGTGAAGAGATCTAGCAACTGCTACTCCCAAATAATGAGGGTTAAAACTTAAGTTTCTTAATCCAGATCATATCTCAAGAAAACACAACCACTATCGTGCTATCTCAAAGATGTGGTTGTGAAGAGATTCTAGCAGTTGCTACCCTTCTACACTCCATCTCTACTCTAGTCACTCCTCTGCACTCCATCTCTACTCTAGCAGGGTTTACTGCTACTCCTCTGCACTCCATGTCTACTCTAATAGCACATGATGCTCCCCCACTAAATTGGCTCTCTCTTCAAATGGTCGGCTATGCTTGCCTTTGCATTCCAGGTGACATGTTGCTAGTGCACAGTTTCAACTCATATGTAGTCTCGCAATAATAGCAGATCTTCCTCTGCTCTTCTGAGATGATCTCAGAGTACTTTGTAACCTCTCTCTCTCTCTCTCTCTACACCATAATGAGGCTACCCTTGTGTGTCCTTCTCTGCAAAGTCAAAATGTTGCTTCTCTATGTTCACGCTAACGCTACACTAGTGTTAACAAACCCCTTAACCTTGGTTGGTGTGGTGCTTCTATTGGTGGTTTTACATGTGCCCTTTTGAAGGTTGGCTAAGTTGTCATTTGTGTAATGCTTTAGCCCACCTCCTCTCAACATGACAACTTCTCTTCTTTCCTTGCTTGTCCATGATTGCTACTATTGAGATTGCCAAGTGTTCAAATAGCCCTTATCCTCCTACATCCACCACGACTTTCTAGTGTCACCCCTCTATTTCTTCTTCCACTCTTATTGCTACTCTTTTAATAGCAGCTTGCTTTGAATTCAATGATATTCCCTCCATTGGACTACTCATACTCTCTTTCTATCTAATGATTGGTCCTTAGCAGCCAATGCCTATAACCATCGATGCCTTACTTTACACCTATACAACCACCTCTTTTTTTTGTTAATGCTCCTCTTTAAAGCCATGGCACACAAAGCTTGTAGCCAAGAGTAAGACCTTGTAGCCACCATTTTTCCCAAAGCTCAATATTGAGCAAAGATAAGGAACTTTTGCACACACATTACAACAAATAATGCCACATCTTTTACCACCATGGGCACTTATGGACATAGGCCCGGATAGTCCTCCTTGCCTTATGGTCTTTTTGGCACCGATCCTTGCATCCATGCCTTTTGTGCCAATCATGCCCAATGGTTTACGCCACACCATATTAAGGCACTCCAACACCAGATCCCACTCTCACATGCAGCATCTATGCCCCATTCCAACCCTTTGTATGCTTGCCTTCAAACCGTTTGTCTTGCCTCATCTTCTTTCATTGAGTCTCATTCTTTCTCCATCT